>NC_052507.1:11236227-11264974 GCF_014356525.2 Nilaparvata lugens | reverse complement strand
GTTAGGGACATATCAAAATATGGTGAAACAATCTATTTCAAAAACGATTTTAAATTTGTCTCTGAAGGTAGGAGAATTGAGCTTCCCACACTAGAACAGGTGAAATACTCTAAGAATTCCAAATAATCGCAACAACAATTTATACAAAATTCTTCCTTGTTAGCGGTTTTTCGTGCAGGGAATGCACTCCCAAATCAAATTAGGTCCATAGAGAGACGAGCGGGCTTCACCCGTACATTGAGACATTATCTTTTAGAAAAATGGGCTGAAACTGTCCATCCCTAAGCAGCATGACATTCAATTAAACCTTCCTTAATCCCTATCCTTACCTTTATAATTATTTTCCTCCACTCCAAGTAAAAATGATGGGTATTCTCTTTTTATTTCATTCATGTAAACTTAGCATGAAAAAAATTTGCATAAGTTTAGCATAAGCTTAGTGCAAAATTTAGCATAAGATTGTTTCTATTCAAACTCTTCCTCGAGGTAGATCTTAGCAACCTCATTCTATATCCCTTACCCTCTCTTTTGTATTATAATTTCCCTTCATAATTTCCTAATTAGAATTATTATTATTTCTTCATGAACTTTCATAATCGTATTATCTTGTTATTTACCTAAACTTATCTCTTTTGTACAATAATTTCCCTTTGTTATTAACATTATTTTTGGATTTAAATCAACAAAACTCTTTTCCAATAATAACTTTCACTCCCTCTTATTCCAATATTATATCATATCGATTTTCTAGTTATGGGAGTTAACTTTTTCTTTATTTTCATCCTTATTATTATTTACTTTTCTCTGTTAATTGATTTAACTCTGAATAATTTATCGTTTCTATGATTTGGTTTTTACTTATTGATATTTTTAGTCTTAATTTTTCTTTCGCTTAGACATAATATTTTGTTTGAATTTTTAACTTTTTTTACGGTTAAGTGCTGAGGGAGGGTATCCTTGATACCCTCTCTGAGAATGGACTTCTTAAGGTCCAAACTTCACCGTTTCATGTGAAAACATTACAGTAGTACCTTAACTTTTGCATTTTTCATCACTTTTCTTGCTCAATATTATTGTAGAACTCATTAGTTTAATATGATTCACCATGTCATTTTACCGCTACTGGTATTATTTTTAACGCTAGAACGTAAGTTGAATTATGTTTGTTAAACACATGAAAAGGAATCTGAATCTGAATCTGTCTGTCTCTCTCTCTCTTGTTTTGTAATTGATTAATACTGATGCAGAACTGTTGAATAATTATTATCTTTCAAGTTTGATTTAATTTTAAATCATAGGAAACAGCTTTGTAACAATTATATCTCTCTCTCATATCCTCTTTCATATTTTTTCACATATTGTTTTACATGTTAACAACGTCGTACTACTCTCACATTGTTTCATGCTATAATTTAAAATAATACGCCAGTTCAAAACTTTTAATTCATTTGAATTTTTATTTTTTCTCAATTTTAATAGACTTTCATTTATTCTGTAAGCACAGACTCAAGTAAGTTTATCTTCTCATCAGAAACAAAGTGATTTTAGTTCTAGAGAATAGATCCTTTCGACTATCCTTGTTTTTTGTCTTTCTATCTCCATTCTTCATTCCTTTTCACAAATGGCACTGAATGTAAATAGCATTGGATGTAAAATTGCAAGGCAAACCTTGTACGTTTTCTTTCAAAATTCGGATGAGTCTGCTGTTTCACTAAATGGAATAGTATCATGGTACATGACATAAAAATATTTCTTTTATTCTTCTATTGTTTAAGGTTATGTTGGACCTATTTGCGTGGACTATGGTGAAACACTCAGGAAAGAATTCAATGGGAGATTCGGTATTCGCGTATCTGGCTGGGGAGTGAGTAATACTGGTAACTGGAGCAATTAATTCTCTGTTAATTATAATTGTCTATATAAATATAAACGGATCACATCAGAAGAAACAAAATCAATGCAAACGAACTACTCAATACGGTCAATGAACAAATTTCTGAAAGGAGTACAAAGTCAATCCCACTAGATACTCCTTCAGATTATAGCTATAAATTGTTTTTTATCAATAATGGATTTCAAATTACTGGAAAGCAAATTGGAATATCACTCTCCTATCGTCTTCCTTTCAAATAATTCAAAATTATGCTTGTACAATAATTCTTCCTGATAGCGTATTATATGCATGTGATTGATTCCTTCTCTGTTCAAAGTCAGTAGATTTTCTTATGTACATTATCACATCACAAATGTGTTGCCCATGAGTAGTATAATATTTTTGTTACTCCTGGTGCAAGGTGAAACGTCAAGGTCAAAGGTGAAGTACAAGGTCAAAGGTCCAAGATCAAGGTCAACAATGAAAAAAAATTTTTTTTATATTCAAAGTGGCCACCTTGACCTTTGACCTTGACCTTGACATTACCTTGACCTCGACCTTGTCCTTTGACCTTGACCTGAACTTGGCCTTGACCTTTGACCTTGACAATATCTTTGACCTTGACCTTCCACCTTGCGCCAGAAGTGATAAAACTACTGTATACTGTTGTAGTGTATTGTTAATATGCCTACCTGTGAGAAAGATTGCTCAACAGAGTCACTCCTTTTCGTTGTCATAATAATAGACTATAATAATTATTTTTAGTTATTTTTATTGTCGAACCAGTATTTTGTAAAGATCTACCAGCAGAACAATAAGCTGATTGTGTTACTGATGTTTCTTGTTAGTTACTAATGTGTTTGTCAAGTGTGCAGACTATCAACAGAACAATCGGCTGGTGATGTTGACATATCTTGAATAATTTGTGATACTTACTGATGTCTTTCTCATGTGTGCAGACTTTCAACAGAACAATCGATTGGTAGCCGATGATCTTGAGATAATGCCTTGAACAGTTTGAGCTAGTTACTGATGTGTATTTGATGAACTCCTTCTTCCAGAAAAATGAAACAAGAAAGTGGACTTGGATGAGTCCGGATGGAGAAACAAAAAATGAGATTGACTTCTTCATACTTACTTACTTACTCCTCAGCGCTACAGGTCGTTACAACCCTTGGCCTCCCAGACATAGCCCCTCCATCTCTCCCGATCCTGTGCTGCCTTCTCCAGTTACGAACTCCAAGCGTCCTTAAATCATTCTCCACATCATCCGTCCATCTACTCCTAGGCCTACCTCTTCTTCTTCTATTGTATAGCCTTTCCCTCCATATACATTTTGCAACTCTTTCATCATTCATCCTTACCATATGTCCTATCCATCTAATCCTGCCAGCCTTGATAAATCTGACGATATCCTCACTGCCCAAGAAACGCTCAATTTCACAATTTTTTCTCCGTTTCCAGTGTCCATTTTCACACACAGGGCCAAGGATCCTTCTTATCACCTTTCTTTCAAAAATTCGTAGCCTTTCCATGTCACCAGCATTAAGTACCCAAGTCTCAGAGCCATAGCATACTACAGGCCTGACTAATGCCTTATACAACTTCACCTTTGTAGCTCTTGATAGTAGTCGAGACTTGAATAACTTTATACTTGCATAGAATGACCTGTTACCTGCCATTATTCTATTTTGTATCTCAGCTGTGATCTTACCACTACTTGTCACAATTGACTTCTTCATAACAGACAAAAAACTCATTGTAGAAGATGTGGACGTAGAGAATGATGTTAACATAGGAAGTGACCATAGACCAATTAAGATGATTATAAAAATAGAAGAGAGAAGAAGATTCAACAAAAAAGTCCGCACGAGACTGAGTTCAGAAGCACTAAAAATGAAATCATTTGAAGAGAAATTGGAAGAAAACCTAGCTCATGGAATGAATACTGAATGCTCCGATATGGAAGACATATCAAGTAAACTATCTGCTATTATTAAAAGTACAAGTGATACCTTGAACGACAGAGAAGGAAACAGAAGACGTCCAACTCCAAGAGAGATAATCAGACTTTTGGCAAAAAGGAGAAGACTGAAAACGTCTGATAGGGATAGAATTGAATTCACTGAAATTTCTAAATTAATAAGGCGAAAATGGAAAGAATGGACAGCGCTCAAGAAAACTGAAGAATTAGAAGACACAATTAAATCAAGAGGAAGTATTAAACAAACATTGAGAAGACAACAGCTAGGCACCAATATAATGATCTCGATGAAAAATGAGACTGGCGAGGAGAGAGACAAGTGGAAGGTATTCTCAGGACAATCTGTAACTTCTATGAAAAATTATATAGTATACAGGGGCCTGAAACAGACACATCAGCAGAGTGCAGTGGAAGGAGAGAGTAACAGCTGGATGCAGGTCAAGTAGAAAATAGCCTTCCAATCCTGGAAAGTGAAGTGGAGAGAGTAATAAGCAAATTAAAAGAAGGAAAAGCGGGAGGACCGGACAGAGTTACAAATGAAGAAATAAAAGCGGGAGGAAGAGCTGTAACCAGTATACTAGTTAAGTTGTTTAATATATGTCTAAAAAATAGAAAAGTTCCTGATTTATGGTTGAAGGCTAACCTAATACTACTGTATAAAAAGGGAGACAGAAAAGAAGTAAAGAACTATCGCCCAATAAGTCTCCTCTGTACAATTTACAAAGTCTTCATTGCAATAATAACATACAGAATAGGAAGAAATTTAGATGCCGCAACACAGAACGATCAGACCGGATTCAAGAAAAATTTCTCTACACTAGACAATATCTTAGTACTGCTGGAATTGATACGAAAGGCGAGGGAATACAATTTCCAAATGGTCCTACTATTCATCGACTTTGAAAAAGCATTCGATAGTGCAACAACCAATGCTATTATGAATACGTTAGCTGGACTTGGTGTTGAAGATGAATATTTACAAATTTTTAAATATATATATGAGAATATGAAATTAGAATGCTCAGTAAGAGGAGAGAGTAAAGAGATACGTGTGAAAAGAGGATTAAGACAAGGTGATGTTCCATCTGCAAAAATATTTAATGCCGTTTTAGAAACAACCTTCAAAAATTTAGACTGGCAAGATAGAGGCATAGATATCAATGGGGAGAGGTTGAACTGATTGAAATTTGCCGATGATATTGTTCTTATAGGAAGAAGTGCAAGTGAAGTTAAGGATATGTTAAAGGAGATGATGGAAGAAACAAAACAAATAGGCCTTAAAGTAAATTTTGAAAAATCAAAGGTTATGAGTTTCAATTGTCAAGCAGATGAAGTAATTGATTTGAACCAAGGAAGAATTATCGAAAATGTCAACAGCTTCATATATTTAGGGCAAAGAATTGGAAAAGACGGTCAATGGGGAGAAATCACAAGAAGAATTGCGTTGGGATGGTCAATGTTTAAAAGATTCAATCACCTTTTCCGCTCCACGGTTATTATAGAAAATAAGCGAAAATCACTTCAGATGTGTATAATCCCAGTTATGTTGTATGGCTGTGAAACATGGACTCTCACAGGAAAAATTGTCAGGAAAATGAGAACTAGTATGAGAGCAATGCTAAGGATCATGTTGGGAGTTACTAAAAGAGATAAAAAGACGAAAATATGGATATCCAAAGAGACAATGGTTGAGGACATAGGACGGTTGATAGTAGAAAGAAAATGGAACTGGGCAGGACATATAGCGAGAACAAAAGACAACAGATGGACAAAGAAGATAATAGACTGGTATCCACGAACACTGAAGAGAAGCAGAGGACGACCAACCAACAGATGGGACGAGGAATTTAGGAGAGTCTGCGGTGGAGCAACATGGCAGAGGGTAGCACAGGAGAGGACGGAATGGGAGAGGATGAAGAAGGTGTACGGCGGTGTTTGGCTATACAAAGACTAAATTTCAAAAGTGAATGTTATCTATCATGTTCATATTTCATTTGGTGCCAACCAAAGAAGTAACCTCAGCGGAAGCTGATTTGCAACCATGAAAATTTTATTTTATTTTTACTATGTACCAATAGGTAAATACTGTAAAAGTTGCAATAAAAGGTTTATTTATTTATTTATTTATTTATTTATTTACTGATGTGTTTGTAATGTGTGCAGATTATCAACAGAGCAATCGGTTGGTGATCTTGACATAATATTGCCTTAAACAGTTTGAGTTAGTTACTAATGTTTGTGTCATGTGTGCAGATTATCAACAGAACAATCTGCTGGTGGTGTTACTAATGTGTTTGTCATGTCTGCAGACGATCAACAGAACAATCTGCTGGTGGTGTTTATGATGTTAAACTGATGTTACTTTTAAGTTACTGATGTCTTTGTGATGTGTGCAGACTATCAACAGAACAATAAGCTGATGGTGTTCGGTGATCTGGACATAGTTCCCTCCACCTGGTCAGCTCTGCCTGACTTTCTGCCCGACTCGTTCAAATCACAGGAGACAGACGAGTCCTACTTCCTCATTCAGACTCTCAACGAGACCAGTCATAAGTCAGACACTGGCGGTCCTGTCATGGTCAACTTCAGGGTAATTCATACTAATTCAATTCATTTGATTCGCAACACACAAAAATGAGTAAAAGCAATAACGTGACCAATAAAACAATAATTACAGTAATAATGAAAATAACACATTAGAAGAGACAAAATTGATAGAATGTTGTTGTGTGCTGGAAGAAATGGGGAGAGAATACCTTGCCAACTATGGTTTCCTATTTAAGAGGCACGTAAGGTATATAACATGAAGGGGAAAGGTGTGGAAGATAGTTGAAGAAGGTAGATATGATAGGCAGGGCTGAGGGAAAAATTATTATCATATTACATTCACAATTTTATGTTTTACAATTACTATGTTATAATTATTATACAACAATAGTTATGACTATTAAATCAAGAATAAGACCATAGAGGAGATATAGTATAAAAAGATATGGTATAGATCGTTTATGTTCCAATTTTCAAGCCGATTACTGTCGACTACTGTCTATTATTACTGTTTTAGCCGGGTGAGAGTGTTAAGGTGCGTACAGATTTACGCGCCGTGAACATGAGCAATTCACTTTTAATCAGCTGATGTCAAGCTTTTTATATCTGTATCTTACCGTTTCTGTGAGAATACAGATACAATCAGCTGATTAAAAGTGAATTGCTCATGTTCGCGGCGCGTATATCTGTACGCACCTTAAGAACGGCACAGTATGAGAGACTAACAGCGTCACATACCATCACCAAAAATAAACACTTGGTACCAGCTTGAGTTAACAGTAACATTTGGAAATAAACACCCTATACCATGGGATATCTCCTTCAGTTATATTTCCTATATGATAAGACGTTGATGTTGTCGATACCACTATATTTGTTCAAAATCAATTCAAATTACAAAATCAGGTTTCCTGGTAACACCTTCCACATTTTTAGCTGAACTTAATTTTTCCTAATTATGGAGAAATACCACAACCATACAATCTGATTATTATATTTTCGTGATATTCACGTTACGAGTCAGCACCTGATTGACATTTTGGTTCGCTATCTTCCAATGCTATTAGACAAAGCAGATCCTTTCTACCTCCACAATGTTGCTAAATCGATCGTTGACTATGAAGGAACACAATGAGCTACCAAAATATTATATCTCAATAATTATTATAGAAATTGATTATTAATCATGAGAACATCATCATCTTCTTCTTCTTCTTCTTCTTCTTCTTCTTCTTCTATTTTTTCTCTCCTGAAAGATACTAGATATTTAAGTGCTAAATAAATCACTTGATTATCAGTTTATCAGAGATTGATAATAGTGTTGCAAATGGATAATTGTCAAACTACAGATTTATTAAAAGTTTGGATGGATTATAATCTCGGTTCCATTATCAATATTAATCTGTGATTAGGTAACTAAAGATGAAGAAAAGCAGCAATATTTTTTAACGGCCCAGTACTGTTATCGGTGAAAACCGTGATCTATCAAGGTAACCATCTGCTATTGGCTCAGACAAGCCCCTCCCCAATTGGCGGATCATACAAACGTTACAAAAATGGCGATCCAAAAAGCAAACACAGAGGAGGAGGGGCTTGTCTAAGTCAATTACTGACGTTCACCTTTAGGTAAACTGTTTGATTGGTCACAATGTAAAGTTGTGAAGAATATGAAATATAAATACAAATATTAGTAATAAATCTTTAGCGAATGTGTTCTAAAGTGAGTGTGAGTAAAGGAGGCTCCTTTTTACTTTCCTTGTCCTATTACCATAGGTAAGGAAAGTATTGTTTTCCGAAAAAAATTAAGGTACCCAAATTTCTAAATTTCTATACGTTTCAAGGTCCCTGAGTCCAAAAAAGTGGGGTTGGGTATTGGTCTTCTGTATGTGTGTGTGTGTGTGTGTGTGTGTGTGTGTGTGTGTGTGTGTGTGTGTGTGTGTGTGTGTGTGTGTGTGTGTGTGTGTGTGTATGAGTGTATGTGCGTCTGTGTACACGATATCTCATCTCCCAATTAACGGAATGACTTGAAATTGGAACGTAAGGTCCTTACAATATAAGGATCAGACACGAACAATTTCGATCAAATGCGATTCAAGATGGCGGCTGAAATGGCGAAAATGTTGTCAAAAACAGGGTTTTTCGCGATTTTCTCGAAAACGGCTCCAACGATTTTGATTAAAGTTATACCTAGAATAGTCATTGATAAGCTCTATCAACTACCACAAGTCCCATATCTGTAAAAATTTCAGGAGGTCCGCCCCATCTATGCAAAATTTGATTTTGGATTCTCAATTATCAGGCTTCAGATACAATTTAAACAAAAAAATTCGAATGAAATAGATTGAGCATGAGAATCTCTACAATTAATGTTCAGTAATATTTTCACCTAAAATTGAAAATAAGCTCGAAATTCGAGAAAGTGTGATTATCCAATTGCAAACTGTTGGCAACTGTTGATTCTATTGAATGATTCACTATGAAGAGATAGCAGACCTCGTGTGTCTCCAGCGTTATTACCCTGTCACCAGCTGACTCAAATCTTTGAATAGTAGACTTGGGATGTGCGGGAACACTAGTGTCAGGTGATCAATTTTCATAACGGCAAGGAAAGTTGTGTGAGTGCGCCACACCAGATTTTTCCTTTTATATTATCCTTGAAATGCAAAATTTCCAAAAACCTTGTATATACGTCCACGCGCAATTAAAAAAGGAACATACCTTTCAAATTTCATGAAAATCTATTACCGCGTTTCACCGTAAATGCGCAACATATAAACATTCAAACATTAAGAGAAATGCCAAATCGTCGACTTGAATGTTAGACCTCACTTCGCTCGGTCAACTACTGACTTATTACTGAGTTACAACTCACAACTTGATAACTTGATTGAGACTCAACACAACCTCATTCAATGCATGATATTATTTAACATAATTAATTATTATACAATCATAATAATTCTGTATTACTGAATCAATTTGATTCCGTACTCAATTGATCACTATGTCAGTAAAATACTGAAATCTGTTTCATGTTGAAGAGGAAAGGTTCCAAGCACCATCGCTACTATTTATACGGCGTCTTCTCGTTTGAAACGGCATTCGCTATCGTCGCCAAAGCAGAAGCGTTGGATGTGGCTGCCAAGGTCCGTTATCACCTCAAGTGGATTCTGGATAATATGTATCTGAAAGACTTTAAGCTTCCAGATAAAATCTTAAAATTGATCTCTGGTAATGATTATTAGTACTAGTTATTATAATTCGAGTATTATTGATCAATTACAATACTGGCAGAATAATAAAATTTGTTATTATCTCTTTGCAAGTAGAATGAAACCTGATTCTTATCCACTCCTTGAAAATATAATGAAACCTGACTCTCATTCATTCATTCATTGTTATTGATAAATAAACAAATCATACACAATTATTGGGAGAGGACAATAGGCCGAGATCTAGAACACTAGGGCCGGTTTCCGAGCTCGAGATTTAGCTAAGTTCTAGACTTTAAACATCTGGAGTCAGAAAATTGGCTTTCGGAAACGGGGCGTAGTCGCATCTTTATTTTCTCATTTCTATAATTAGAAACGTTTTTCCCTGACGAAATAAAATATTCCTAAATAATTCAAAATGACTGGAACTTATACTATTTTATTGTGTTCAATTTTCTATTTTTTGATATTTAATTTAAACGTGGACTGCGACTACGCCCCGTTTCGGAAATCCAATTTTCTGACTCCAGCTGTTCAAAGTCTACACCTTAGCTTAATCGCGTGCTCGGAAACCGGCCCTCAAACTGTGTATCCCAGAATATGGTAAGTGCAACTTTTCGTAGATAAAAATATCCATATGGAAAAAATCGACTCTAAAAAAATATATCATTTCACCACCACTCATTTTAAATATATACAAGAATAGATACAAGAATTTATATATACAAGAATAGTTCTGAAAAACCATTTCTGGTCTTCACATTAAAATTAAACTCATGTGGACAACAAGTCCAGTTTTATTCTTGATTCACACTCAGTTCCATTTAACAATCCCAAAAAGAGACAGTTCAAATTTCTCTCATTCAATAGTTGAAAAAGTTTGACACGATAATTTCAGACTCATATCAACAGGACTTCTGATGATTATCTAGTACTACAGTAAATTATTTGATATGTGTTTATAAACACAAATATGTATTTAGTATGTTGTATGATCTTCAAAATTCTTTTGGAGTGTTGTGTTGGAGGCGAATGTTCAACATAGAATGGACTGACAGAGTTACCAATGAGGAGGTATTCCAGAAGGCGGTGGAAAAGAGATCTCTCCTGAATTTTCTCAGGGACAGACGACATTCTTGGATTGGCCACATGATAAGACACGACGCATCCACGTCAAGTATTCCTGGAAGAAAGTACGGAGAGGACGCGCATCCTACCTAGCTGAAGGTTGGTCATAAATCATTTTCGTGAGAGTACGAAGAGAGCGCGCGTCATTTAAGTTCGCGCTCTCTTCGTACCTCACTGATTTACCCTTCTAACAGCTTGACAGATCCTCGTTCTCCCTGATAATATATATAAATATACATGCTATTATTTATTTTCTAGTTCTCTTCAATAAACTTGCTTGCTGTGAAGAAGTCTTTACCTGCATTTAGAAGATTCGACCTAGAACTATTATCTGAGGTTGTATGGATTGAGATTAAACTACCAGGACACCATCTTTTAGTTTCCTGTCATTATATTTCTCCTTCTTCAGATTTACAATCCTTCAGCAGATACCTTGAGAAGCTGAGTGAGAAGCTGATCAATAGCTCCTTGGATCTAGTAATTTTGGGTGATTTCAACGCTGATGCTGTTCATTGGATTGATTATTCCCTTGTACCTAATGCTCATTATCAGGCACTGCGAAGAGCAGAAGTCATACTGCAATTTATTGATGAGAACTGTCTTGATCAATATAATAGAGGTTGTAATGACGATAGAGTCCTTGATCTAGTGTTGAGCAACCTGAAGAATGTTGATATTTCTCATTTAGCTATGCCATTTGTAACACCTGACGTCTATCATCCCCCTTTTTCAGTGAAGATAAGGGGTGTCTCTCCAAGTGTACCTACAGCTCCAACCAGTGCAGTTTACAACTTCAAGAATGGTGATTACTATAGACTGTATAATGAAGTCCAAGATACCAGTTGGTGTACCGTTATGAATTATAGTAACCCTGATGAGGCTGCTAAAATACTGTCTGGTGTGATCAAAAGAGCAATGGATAATTGCATCCCGAAAATAACACCTAAGGAGTCACCATATCCCAAGTGGTTCTCTTTCAGATTGATTAGGCTGATTAAGGCAAAGAAGAAAGCACATAAGTTATATAAGAGAAGTCTCCTCAACAGGGATTATGTCAAATTCGCCACCCTGCGTTCTCAAGTGAAGAGTCAACTGAAATGGGACAGGCAAGTTATGATAGAAAACACAGAAATTCACTTGCAAGCTGAACCAAGAAGCTTTTGGAGATATGTGAGGCAGAACCGAACAGAAGCCAACAATTGTCCATCCTCCATTATCGTTGATGATGCTATAATATCTCAACCAGATGAAATTTGTGAGCATTTCGGTCATTACTTCTCCTCACTGTATCAGATGAACATTGCTCCAATAGATGTGGATGATGACACCAATAGGAATCTATCATTTGGCATACCTGATGTCAATGAAGAAGTTGTTATTAGGGAGATTGACTGTTTGAATGATTCATCTTCAGGACCAGATGGAATACCTGTCTTCATAATAAAAGGGATAAGCCGAGTCATTGCTCCAGTATTGACACCAATCATCAGGAACAGTTTTCTAATGGGAATATTCCCTAGTGTCTGGAAACACTCCATTGTTGTTCCAATCCCCAAGAAGTCTAGATCCAACAATATACAAGATTTCAGACCTATTTCCATTCTAAACCCATTTGCAAAGATAATTGAAAGAGTCGTTCACAGACAGATCTTCAGGAATGTAAAAACCTCCATCTCAGAATGTCAACATGGATTCATGCCGGGTAAATCCACTGCAACCAATCTGTCAAACTTTCTTTCTGTAGTTGGACCTTGTGTAGAGAATCAGGAACAGATTGATGTAATCTACTTGGATTTTGAAAAAGCTTTTGATAAGATGCCTCACTCCATTCTACTCAAGAAGCTCTCCAACATCGGCTTCAATCAATTGTTAGTCAACTGGATAACATCATATCTCTCCAATAGAACATTCCAAGTCCGATTCAGAGGAGCTACTTCTAAGAACTTTCTAGCAACATCTGGCGTTCCTCAGGGCTCTAATCTTGGACCGTTACTATTCAGTATATTCATGAATGACATTGTAGAGAATCTTGATTGTCATGTGCTGATGTATGCTGATGATCTGAAAATATTCAGGAAAATTAGCTCTAAAGAAGACTCAATGTCATTGCAGAGAAATCTTAATCAAGCTTTGAATTGGTCCATGAAAAATGGCATGCCCATCAACGTAAGCAAAACATTTGTAATGAGCTTTTCAAGAAAAACGAATACCTTGAGATTTCAGTATAACATTGCTGACAGACAAATTCAACGTGTGACCTGTGTGAAGGATCTGGGTGTCATATTTGACAGTAAACTACTTTTTAACGCACATATTGATGATATAGTAGCTAAAGCGAGAAGACAGCTTGGTGTAATAAGGTGGATTGGCAGAAACTTCAAAAATCCTCAAACATTGAAGACACTCTTTTGTTCCATCGTCCGATGTCACTTGGAGTACGCGTCCATCGTTTGGAATAGAGACAGAATATGCACAACAAAGAAAATAGAATCTGTGCAAAGAAGGTTTGTACGTCTGGTGTTGAAGAGGCTCATGCCGGATTTGGAGCAGCTTCCTTATAAACAGTTTTGCAACGAGGTAAAAATTGAATCTTTGGAATGGCGAAGAATGAAGTTTGATGCGATTTTTTTGCATGACTGTCTACATGGACGTATAGAAGTTGGCGACCGAGGAGTTGGTGTCATTGTACCGGCGCGGAACTTGAGACAGTACCATCAATTTCATGCCATTCTTAGAAGCTGCACTGCTCCATTAGAAAGATGCGTTGCAATTGGTAATAAACTGTCAAATCTAATCGATTTTTTTGAAGTTTCGAGAATTTTTAAAAGGAGAATAAGATCCTTCCAGGAACCTATCCAGCAGTTATGAGTTCCAAAACACATTTTTATGACAGTTGCAATAAATAAAGGCCACTTGTGCCGTTCTATTGCACGCAAATTGCCTAAGCATATACTCACTAGTCACTTGGCGCCATGTGGTGGAACGGGTTGGCTGTAAGGGGTGATGTGGAGGCCAACTATTATTATTATTATTATTATTAATCATATTGAGATGAATATGGTGTTTAGCGGTCCACGCTAAAAATGGAAATATAATATAATAAAATATATGATTTGACAGTGCAGATTTAAAGCTTGGATTACAAATTGAAAATAGTTTAACATTGACAAAGTAATTAGACATTTGCTTGTGTTCGCATGATACCATGCATGATCCAACAGAATTTTATAATTGATAAATTTAACAGTTTTTTGAAAAATAGTGAAAAAAAATTATAAAAGATATTTAAAATTACTCAGGTCGTGGTTCTGGCAGCGGAGGATAGTTAATCAACTACAAGTTCTTATAAATTCTATACCAGATGAAATCTAGGATCTTAATGGTTATAAGCGCTTGTCGGCGTGGCCATTACTTTAACGGAGAAAATTTTATATTTTCTGCACTGTATTTTCTTTCGAAGCGAAGATTGGGGCCCCAAATATATAAAACTCACGTGAATCCTCTTGGCGGTCGTGGTTCCTTTAGATCAAATTTGGTATGATCGGTGGCTGGTCCAGGCTTTGGTCTTAGCACGTGTGGAATTTTAATTAAATAACTCCTTTACCAATAAATTAGGGAATAATTAAATTTGAATTTCTAGAGTAATCAATTGATGAATAAATTTACAAAATAATAGATAAATTAGCCCAAGATATTGGCTCACAGATAAAAAATACAAAAATTGAACGAAATTTCACTAATAGGTCTTTGGTAACTTTTCAACAAGGTCTTAGCGGTGAGGATTTTAAAAGGGAAGTGTCTCGCCTTCTTCTAAGCCTTTGGCTAGAACTTTTTTCTGAGAATCTCTGTGTAATTAATTTGCATGAAAATTTGCCATTGGTAGAATGATTATGACGTAGGCATGACGTCAGTGGCAAGCAGTAAAATATAATTCCTTTGATTACAATAATAACTTAATTTGTATAATTTTTTGAATTACTTAATTCTCTAGATACAGTTCCCCTATACAGTGTACTTGCACTAGCATATAATTATGATAAGGCAAGTTTGCTGGCTGATAACAGATTAACATATGATGCTTTCAAACGACCATCCCTTTTGGTGCTATTTCTATGACATATGATTGGCTTAGACTTGCCAAAGAGATTCATTCACCATGTGACTCAGTTGAAACAATAATTTATAATTTAATATTTCTATACAATTCTTATTATATTTGAAACTGTCATAATTAATTTTTGCTGCTCTTATCAGTGATACAATATTCATGCCATGACCTAGTTCGTTATAACAACATTTGACATTATAATGTAATTTCGTGAGTAATAAATAATTTTAACAATGATACATTCATTTTATTTTTCTATTTGAAATTCTTTGTCCTTTTTCAATAGTTCTAATTTTTAGAAATAATATTATAGTTTGCATGAAAACCTGGCATGACATTTATAATATATTGAGTCAGTAAGCTGTGTCTGAGCTGCTACAAAACATCTGATCAATTGTAAACAAAAGTGTAACCTCCAAAAGTTCAATGAGCAATTCATAAATGATTTGTACCTAATCTGCAAATAATTATAATTCTATTAAATAATTCTTTGGAAAAAATATGTAGTACAAAAACGGTATTCTTATCTTATACTCAGCTGTTGATAAGGAAGCCTTATCGCTCGGGTGCTAACTGTTCGTTTGGCAAACCTTTTATTTTATAAGGGTAATTATAATTTTTCTAGTTAATTCTTTCCTTTCATGAGATTTACTCAAGAAATTCATCACAATATATAAATTATTGACCGAGAGAAGTGAGGTATGAGATTCAAGTCAACGGTTTTGCATTTTTCTGTAGGTTTATATGTTTATCTTATGTTCCGAATTTACGGCGAAACGCGGCAATTGATTTTCATGAAATTTGCTAGGTTGGCCTATGTGTGGAATATTTTTACACATAAATATACACATAATACACCAACCCCAACAGCCATTAGCCATTTTCACACCGATATCTCGGCGACATGACTTACATTTACTGTGATGGACAGTATAAGAGAAGGCTGTGAATTGGAACAGCGCGAGGTCTACTGTTTACAGAACTACTAGTAAATTAATGTTGTGTATCATTCAGCTGAAATCATGTGTCGGGGCATGAAGTCTGTCTGTCTGAAGGCTGTGTGATATAGAATCAAAATAATTTTTTTTCTTATGCACTTTCAATGTTATTTCTATATTCTGAAGGAATGAGTCAATTTTGTAGTCTTCTAGGTTCGAGGAATTTGTGTTTGAAATTTGAAGCTGATTGATCAATTCTCTCTAAAGTTCTTGTCGAACATAAAAACAGGCTGAAAACGCCTTCAATAATTCAAAAGTGAGAACTTCACTAACGCTTGTTCTAATGTGGAGACTTAAGTTTCAAGCTATATATGCTCAGCCTGAATTTTGAACCCTTGTCAACACTTATCAAACTCGAATCGTATAGGTACGAAAAGAGCGCGCGTCATTTCAGAGCGCGCTCTCTTCGCACCTCGCTGATTTACCCTTCTGACAGCTTGACAGAACTTTTGCATGCTCGCTGTCTTCGTTCTCCCATCTGGAATGTACGGTTGATGGACAAAGGGGTCGTGAAAGGCCCCGGCTACAGTATTTAAGACAAATTAGAGACAAATTAAAATGTCAAATCAGAGTGTTATGAGCTATGTACAATGGAAGAGAGTAGCAATGGAGGATTTAGATGGAAGGCTGCCAACCAATCAAACGATTAAGCTGAAAGAAGGAGACGATATCACTAGGCATCAAATCTGCAAAAAAGTAAGAATCAATCTTGAAAGAAAGCAATTCAAACCGAATAAGTATATTCTATACAAATTCAAATATGAGGTAACATGATACGAAGAATCTACGCGATATAATATGTTGCAGACATAGAGGTCTCTGATAACAGCCTCCTTACTATTTATTGAGAAACGCAGCGTTTTGGTCGAACGACACCAGAATAGAAATTGGGACGTTAGCGCTTTGAAAAATTACAACAGCGATCAATATAAATGAGAAACGACCACAAAATCTCCCCGAAAACTTGCACAGTAAGGCTGTTAAGTGATAAAAAAGTTATGTGAAGCTCTCGGGGGGGCATTTAGATGATGGCCGAAATTCTAAGAGGGGCTTCTGTCCCATGTCATTTCACCCTTGCTTGATATCTTTTAGTATGTCATCAATCTGAAAGTTTGCTCAACATATAAAAACTGCCGTTTGGGTAGTTTCAACTTCAAGAAATTACTTTCATCGTTCTTGATAATTTTGATTGTAAACTATGTTCTCAACCGCATTCAGCAACACTCATCTAAAGCATCTAAATTCAAAAATCTACTTTGTGGAAATAATAAAGGACTAAAAATGTTGTGAAGTTAACGACAACAAGACTCAACCTATTTCGAACTGTGTGTAACCTTATCTAAATTTGGGAGAGGAATAACACAAGGTTACCTTTTTTTTCTCTCCCTATCATTTTAATGATGTACATATTGTATGAATCAATCAATCAATAAAGTTCTATTGCAGTAAAATAATTACTATTCAGTATTTTTTATTTTTGTTACATTATCCAGGGATTTTTAATATTCAGTTTTGAATAATGGGTAAAATCCGAACAAATATGATCAAGGAAAAACAATACAACCGTAAGATCCTTTCTCAGGTGAATTTAACACATTGTGCAATGAAGTGTAACCCATTTTCATTCATTGACTTGAGAATTCCCACTGCAGGCGTGTCTTTTCTTGACCAATGACAGACATTCTTTATCCAAACAACATGGCACCATTCGCACTTTTATAAATATGTAGCTGCTCAATTCAGTTACCAAGTTACTTAGGTTACTGAGGATTGTTTATAGAACAGCGAATACAACTAGTTCCTCAATCTAGAGATGGAAGAGATATCTACTACTGAGATATTGCATTTATTCAATAGCTAATGGATTGAAACATAATTAATTCTAAAAATAAATGAATTAACAAAATCCAAATTTATGAATAGTAGCACTCATTCATTAAATTGCTATCTAGCTGTTTACCCTGTTGTCAATATTAATTTGTAGTTGCATAAGTCTACGGAGTTATTTACAGCATTCAATTTGGAATTTCGTTTAATAGTTATTTGTGCAACCAGTGCGCAAAGTGGCAGTTTGCTACATCGAAAGGAACGTCCACCCATGAGCCGTGGACGAGGGCGGGATGGTTTTTTGAGTGCAGCAGAGCTGAACTTTGCTCACGTATTTCACATTAAATTTCTCCTACAGTTACCATTGAATATGAGAAGTGGTTGATTATGGGTAGAATGATGGCTGAGATCCATCAAATGTTTGTCTGTAAAATTTATTTTGTTATTAATAACAACTTTAATTTATTTTAAACTTGATAATCCGATTGGAAATTAATAATCGATAATTTATTAAAATTAAAATTAAATTAATCCAATTAATTTGAAAATTTGAATAATTTTGAGTAAATCTTAATTTTTGAATAATTTTTCAACCAATCAAATTTATGAATGAAAAAAATATCATTTGAAATAATGAATAGCTAATAATATTCAAAATGTATAATTTAATGAGTTCTAATTTCTATTTATTTGAAAATCAGAAAAAATATAGATAGAACAAATTCAAAATACACGCCAACAATGTGGGATGATTGGGATGGCTGCAAGATAATACGCAAAGTATTAAGAGTATACAATTGTATTACTTTAAAGTAATACTTTGCGCACTAGAGCGGAAAAGTGATTCTTTGCGTTCTGTAATCAGTGCAGGAATGGTCACTTTCCAAGGTAACTGTAGGAAATGATAATATTATTAGTTCCTCAATATTAATTCAGTGTTGTGAGAATTAAGCAAAAGTCGGTAAACTCGATAACAAATAAAAATAAGTTTAATTTTTGAATTTGTTTTTAATTAGTTTAAAATTTTTAAATTGAATTCAATCCAAAGAAAATGTTAAATTTTTTCAACTGGCAAGGGTGGACAGTTAAACATTCCAATAGTACAAATATCAATAACTGGGTAAATGTAACCGATCTCATATCATATCAACGAACAGATCGACTCATCTCATCAGTGAAAAGAGTAATAGTATTGACATGTCACCAGTCAAATGAGTGTTACTCAAAAATTGATGTAATGTGACAATAAATAAATGAAATGAAATATCAAGTATGTTAAGGTGCGTATAGATTTACGCGCCGCGAACAAGAGTAATTCACAATCAGCTGATGCCAAGCTTTTCATATCTGTATCTTACCGTTTCTGTAGAAATATACAGATGCAATCAGCTGATGAAAAGTGGATTGCTCGTGTTCACGGCGCGAAAATCTGTACGCACCTTTTTAGTTATATCAAGTAGTTTTCATTAAATATCAGCTCACATGTGAGTTTTGTTCATGCAAACAATGAGAAAGTAATAAAATAGTTCCAATTCATCCATAAATTCACATGAAATGAAAAATCCACTGTTCACTTCCAGCATAAAGTAAGTGAATAGAAAGATTATTTATGTCACCTCTGCTTCAAGCAACTCTTCGATCATTTCTCGTCCAACAGGTTTTGATCGTGGAAAACCCAGAGTTGTATAGGTTGTAAGTTTTCTATTTTTGTGGAAAGCTGTCAGAAAACGCGTTGTCACAGTGATGTGGTTTTTTCATGTGTGAACCTGATGGAGTGAACTGACGTGTCACATCCCTGGCTGTCGCGTCAGCTCACTGGTTCGCAAAGAGCTCACTTGTGCACTATTTTAGTTGGTCAATTGAGCATGCAATGTGCGCTACATGAAAAACAATTCAGGTGTTCTTGTTCAATGAAACTCAAAGCATTTTAACATTTTTTGTGAGTTGTTTCTTGGAATGACAGACATTTTCGAGATTGTCATCATGGATAATCTATTTCCACGGATAATCTATAATTTGGATCTATTAATCTATTAATCTATTAATCTATTAATCTATTAATCTAATCATCTATTAATCTATTAATCTATTAATCTATTATCTATCAATCTATTAATCTATCAATCTATTAATCTATTAATCTATTAATCTATTAATCTATTAATCTATTAATCTATTAATCTATTAATCTATTAATCTATTAATCTATTAATCTATCAATCTATTAATCTATTAATCTATTAATCTATTAATCTATTAATCTATTAATCTATTAATCTATTAATCTATTAATCTATTAATCTATTAATCTATTAATCTATTAATCTATCAATCTATTAATCTATTAATCTATTAATCTATTAATCTATTAATCTATTAATCTATTAATCTATTGAATCTATTAATCTATTAATCTTGGATTTTTCTATGATGACAAACATTCTCGAGATTGTCATCATGAATAATCTATTTCCACGGATTATCTATTATCAATCATCCGTGGAAATAGATTATCCATGATGACAATCTCGAAAAGGTTTGTCATCATAGAAAAATCCAAGATGGCAGCCAAAAATCTGATTTCAAGAGTTTGAAGTTATATTCACCATAGTAAAAGTTGGTGGAATTGGATAAATCTCTTGGATATCATAAAATGATTATTTTGGATCTTCCAGGTGGCTGAATTGATCCGATATCCTCGACATCATTAGAATTACAGACGATTTCTTGAGAACCGACATATTTTTGCCTCCATCTTGTTTTTTCATGAACATGAAACATTTTTGAGATTTCCATCATGGATATTCTCTTTCTACACATCATTATAATCAGATTCCTCAGATTGAAACCATTCCCAAGTCTATACCTTCTAGGAGTCATGAGTTACACGGTTTTCTAATTGTTGGGATTGGCATTTGGTGGAAAAATCGTGTTTTCCGCTACAAACAGTACTTTTTACTCTTTTTCCGATGACGCTCCAGCGTCATAAAATATGGACTTAGAGCCTCTAACCAGATGTGATTTTGAAGTTTTGGAAATATTCTATAACACTGTGCCAATGATACTAGTGTTTGTCTACTGCGAATACATTTACAGGTTGGAAAGTAAAATATTGACTCCGAAAAATGTATGTTTCAAGTTCTTGAAGTTGAATATAATTATAATGGAAAGAGTGGTCGAAGTGAGATGATTTCCTCGAACATCATTGTTTGGTTAATTCTAAACACTTTGGTGGTAGAACCAATCCGTAATCTCTCACAATAACTGAGTAACAAGCGATATAGAAACTTCTGTCAATAATGACCGCCATCTTGTATTTTTCAATGATATCGAATATTTTCGTTGTTTCCATCATAAATATTCTTATTCGTCTTGTTGTAACGAAGAGATTGAGATCAATTCAAGATCAACCAAGTCTCTATCTTAAAGTAGTCATGGAAAATCGATTTTATAGTTTTCAGCTTGCTACCTCATGCTTATGGAAAAACGCACCAGAAATCATGCAGGGTTTTCTTTCGAGGGCACTGGAGAACTCATTTTTCGACGAAAAGTGCATGAAGACATATCGTTCTAAAGTTGAAAAACGCTCTAAATTTCATAGATTCGAAATTTCTCTGTATATCTTGCACAGAAAAAGTTTTAATGAAATGAAATCTCAACAAATTAAAAAAAAAGTTTTTTTGGGCTTGTGGAGAGATAATATATTGCCATCCATGTTGGGTGATATTCTTACAAGAAATAGTATATTGGATATTGTAATGTATTTGAATTTGGGTAGATGTAAAAATCCCTAGCTGAAGTACTAATAGGTCTGAATAAAGTAACTGGCTAATATCGCCAATGAGATAACAATAAAGATTAGATAGCATCAGCTTGTTCTGGCTAAACGGTACAATAACCTAAAAAGGAATTGAAAGAATTTTTTGCTAATATATAATATTATATAAAAATTTTTGAAGATTGAGGTTAGGTATAAACATTCAGTGATCGGCGACCTAACGATCGACCGAGTAAAGCAACGTAGAATCTGACCAAACCCCTTGGCAGAGATCTATTGCAGCAAAACGGTATGCAATTTGAAAGAACAAATGGTCACGTGGCTAACTATTAGGAAGCATGAAATAAATATTAGTATATAGAATATTAACTAGCATGTAGAGAACCTATTTTTAATTGAATTGTCCAAGTCGACAAGTATTAGCAAGCTTATATCGCAGCTACATGCAAAAGGATGTATATGATTTTAACATAAAGGCACATGGTAACGTTTCGTGCTATAAATTTCGAATATAATGTTTAGCCTGTGATATTTTACTGATTTCAATTATTGTTCTATTTTTTATATTATATATTTTTTATCGCTCTTTATATTTTTTGCCTTGATCTATTTTTTGCATTATTTGTTAATATATGTATCAAATTGTTTATGGTGTGCAATTTATTTTAATTCCTCAACACTATAGAATAAGTATCATATATATATATATAGATATATATATATATATATATATTATATATTTATTTTTTAATGAATTACAAGAGTTATAGGGGAAGCTCATACCTGGGCCTATAAAGATTTTTATGAGACTGTATCCTATTAAAAAACCACGATCTAATTTTTATAATTATATATCAAATATTTCATGCTCTACCGACTGATGCCAAGCAGGAGGCTAATCGTTATTTAAATATAAAGAATAACGTCAGAATATATACTTGAGCGGTTGCTAAAATCCCTAGTTTGCAAATGAATTTGCAATAAGTTAAGGCCGTCCGGCTCGCAAATATGCTGGGTTCAGACCACAGCTCTAGCTCAGTAGTAGATGCATGAATATTCCAAATATAATAAATCACCATAGGGTTCAATAACTGGTGATCAATAATTCTTACCGCTGCTTCCGTGAAGTTATTGAGGAATACCAATAAGGAAGTCAAAAAGATAGTTGGTGACTGATTATCGGTAACCATATATTCAATCGAGAATAATGAAGATCAACTATGGTTTTTCTATTAAGAATTATTCATCCTAGAATTCAATTGAATCCTAGAACTCATCAAATAAGATGTTGATTAATCTAAGACAAGGAATAAAAGATATATACCTTATTGCTCAGTTTTATTGGTTTATGTTTACTGTACATAACTTCACCATACTTTTTAAAGAAATGTGATATTCTAATATCAGCATTCTAACTAACATCAACCACTGTTCATGAAATGGGAGTTCTTCGGACGCAAATTCAATATGGAATAATACAGTTTTACAAACTCCCATGAAAATTCGCTTTTTTTCAAAGAACCTTGCAAACTTTTGCTGTGACAAACAAGCGGTGTGATACAGAGTGTTTGAAAAAAGTGAATCCTTTGAGACTTCCAGACCACAATGCACACAACCTGGTCTTACATTATTTGCACCTCACTGCTTAAGCTAGCTACTTTCCAACTTTCAAAACTGGGATACACTTCCTACTTGTACACTAATTCACATTCACTCACTCTCTCTGTCTCTCTTCTCGTCTCTTTATAACTCTCTACTCTTTCACACTCTTTCTCTCTCTTTCATATTGTCACCCCTTTCCTGTTCATTCACTCTCAGTCATTCTACTCTATTCTATCATCATCTATTCTATTCTATCTCTCTCACTCTCTCAATCACTTTCTCACTCTCTCTCTCTCTTTGTCCCAGACTCACAGTTTTGTAAGTCTCTCACTCTCTCACACTCACTCTATTAATCTCTCTCATTCTCATACTGTAATTCTCACCCAGAATATCCCCTCTCTCCTATTTCGTTTCCCCTCTCTCTCTCTCTCTCTCTCTCTCTCTCTCTCTCTCTCTCTCTCTCTCCTCTCTCTCTCTCTCTCTCTCTCTCCTCTCTCCTCTCTCTCCTCTCTCTCTCACTCCATCCTAATCTCTTTTGTCGTTGTGAAGAAACTTTTTGCATGCCAAACTTTCAGTTGGTTTCGTTTCATCTCTACTGAGAAGCTATACAACTTTGCCAACTTCAAACATGATAATTTAAATGCAACAGTTACCAGTGGGCAAATCCCCTGGAGAAAAAATGCAAACTTCTAAGCAGAGCTGATGGTTATTGTCACTTAGTTTCTTTTGAGGAATTCAAAATTCAGATAAATGAGGTGATGAGCTATAATCATCCGAAAAAAGTTATATTCTTTGACCTCATGAAGTGAGGAAATGAATTTTAGGGTAATTTGCCTGAAAGTACTAGCATAACCGATGCAGTAGATTCAAATCCTATTATATTGAGCGAGCAATTTCTGTATATATCTGTTTATATTTTCATATCAGCAGCTGGTTATTTATGTTCAACGGATCTCGAAAACGGCTCTAACGATTTTCACGAAATTTGGAACATAGTAGGTTTATGATATATTGCACTAGGTCTCATCCCTGGGAAAACTCGCTGAAGGACATAGAAAGGATAACAATTATTCATCCTTGGAAAAACAGATAATGATTCCGTCGTCTGACGAGACAGAAGATGCGTGTGTGGAGAGAGACAGAATTATTTCCAGTTGTGTAATCAATCAGCGAGAAATATTATCCAGAAATTTTAATCGACTTGATCAAAATAATCTGTTTTGTTGACATGACATGATAATCATTCTAAACTAGAGTATATCATAATAAATTTCAAAGTGATTCATTATTTTACAATAATTTTGAGTGATTAGTGAGTGTTATTTTGTTGTTCAATTTGGTTTTTAAATAATCTAAATTAGAACTTTTTTGTTTTGAAATGTTTGGAATGAAAATTGAACCTGAATTCAAGTGTATAGAACATAACCTACTTTCTGGACTATTTATAGTGTATAAATCAAAATTCAGGGAAGAAACAGTTTTGGGCTGTGCCTGTTAATCCTTCCCTAATCATTTTAAAGAATTGTGTTCTGTTTACCAATAATTTATTAATAAATAACGAGCGAAGCTCAGTGCCCTGATATCCTATACTATTGAACGAGCAACTTCTGTTTATATGTTTAGATGTTTAGATGTTTGGATATTCAGATGTTTAGATGTTTATATGATTGTATGTTTGTATTTCACAGGATCTCGAAAACGGCTCCAACGATTCTCACGAAATTCAGAACATAGTGGGTTCATAATATAAAGATTCGATTGCACTAGGTCTCTTCCCTGGGAAAACTCGCTGAAGGACATTAAAAGTATAATTATTATCCATTCTTGGAAGAACAGCTGATGATAATCATTTCTTCGTCTAATGGTGATGGAAGTGAGTGAGCGTGTTCATGTGTGTGGGATTGTGTGTGGGATTGTGTCAAAATTATGACTCAGCTGTTGAACTTTTGTAATTATTCAATCAGGTGCAAAAAAGCCGTTCTATTTTGAATCCTGATTAATTCCAGTAGATCCATCTTTTTGAAATGGTCTTCTCTGATTTGGTTTACGTGAAGTTAATCAGGATTAAAATTTAACCGGCTTTTGTGCAACTGGGCCTTTGTGAGGAAAATTTTTGCATTCCTCAGGGAATTAATCTCAATTTACCGTTATTAGATAGAACTTCTGTATGAATGTTATTATAATTTCTTCTTTCGTAATAATTTCTTTATGCTTTTGTAATCCAGAGCGAAGCTCGGTCCCCGATATTTAATATTATGTTGAATAGGCCTATCAGTTTCTTACACACAAATCTGGATTTTATATTTTACACACAAATCTGGATTTTATATTTTAATATTTGGCTGAGTTGAGTACTATAACTTTACTGCTGGAAATGTTTGGAGTAATTTTTGTCTAACGACTCAAATTTTGTCATGATATTATATCACGACGTAGCCTACTAATTCATCCTCCCAAGCCTCGGACTCCTAGGTATACTTTCAACATCTCAGTAGGATATACCTGCACAGAAAAAAGATGGTAACTGTTGTAAAAATAAATTAGGTATTAATTTCATGATGCAATAAACAAGTAATTATGACTGACTTGCATGCAAGACAGCAATATCGTGCTTGTGTTGTAGAAAGTACATTGGTGACTAAACATCACCAAGAATCAAATAAAAAAGTCAAAGTCACTGATATTTCCCGTGAATGTGTTATCACCAGAGATTTACAATAGTTAAAATAGTAATGTGTATATAATTATAGTTTCGTGTTCCTCTATGAGTACTGAACGATCCTATTCCAGTTTCAATAATATATGCATTGCGTTAAACAAGTTTTCTTCAGGAAAACTTCATTGCATCTACTGTATTCTCCCATTTACAGGTACTCAATAAGTAGAGAACTAGATTTGTGAAGTTATTACCTCATTTGCATTGGTTTTTTTTTTAAGTAGCTATTAGCAATTTTCTTTCTCAACTTCTGTTCCGTTCAATTGTAGGCCTATATCGAGAGCGAAGGTTAGAGTATGGTTAAGGTTAAGCTTTCTTTAGAGTAAGGTTAAGCTTTTTTTCGAACAATGTGGTCACATTGTGAATGAAAGAGAATCACAATAGATAATGCGAGTGTATTGGTAATACTCACAAAAATCAGGAAATTGGAGAAGTTTTGAGCAATAGCCTGTTTATTCTTTTCCGACTATTGTATTGTTTGCTCTATCCAATGAATAAATGAATAAATTAATACATACAATGTGTAAACATTTTCATAAGTAGCAATGATACTCTTTTCCGTAGACTATAATCTTCGTCTCTAAGTTGTATAATGAGGATGATCTGAGATGATGAGGATGGCCGATATCTACAATAGTATCTCACGTCACAAGGACGGGAAGGGGCTTTTTGCAGGCGAGAATGATGTTTCTATTTGAGGCGTTATGCCAGGTCTACACGACAACAACGATATTATAAGTTTGCGTCGTGTAGACGGTAGATCGTTGTAAATTTCTGAGGTTTGAGGGTTTGTGCTTTCCTCGATCAATCTCAGCCAGGTTTGCGTCAATTTTTCTAGGAAACGATTTTTATGTCTCATCTATCCATCAAAACCTAAATCGCTTCAAAATGAAGATAGAGAATTCGCGATTTCAGATTCGGATTCAGCACCCTCGAATTAAATATGTGCGAGGTAGATATAGTTATTCACTCTTTACTTGATAAGCAGTAATCTTTATTATTATTATTGAGGAGAAGGAGGAGAAGTGAGAGGAGGAAGAGGAGAAGTTGGTGGAGGTAGAGGAGGAGGCGGAGGAGGAAGAGGAGGAAGAGGAGAAGGAGGAGAAGGAGGAGGAGCAGGAGGAGGCGGAGGAGCAGGTGGAGGAGTAGAAGGAGGAGGAGGAGGAGGAGGAGGAGGAGGAGGAGGAGTAGGTGGTGGAGGAGGAAGAGGAGAAGGAGTTTAGTTTATATTTATGTATTTTATATTTATATTTATGTTTATATGTTTAGTTTATATTTATTAGTTATATTTTTTAAGGGTTATTTTTTTAATACAGGTTTGTGTTAAAGTTGGTGTCGTGTGAACAGAGGTTTAAGCAAACTTGCGTAAACCTGCCAAACTTGCGCAAATATCGTTGTCGTGTAGACCCGGCATTAGCCAAGACTTTTCATTCGAGCACTGCAAAAGACATACACTATTTTTTGTCATAATAATGTGAAGAAGAATAATTGAGAAATAGAAAACATTAACTGCTTGTGCTGAAGGTACGGTACTATATGCATTCTATAACCTAGTTTACAAATTGCGATTCAGGAATTTTGTGGAAGTTGACAAAGCTTCCACCTGGAGTGCTGAGGGTGTTTTTTTAGCAGTTTTTCTGTTCCTATTTCGGAACTAGGAAACATACTCGACTGTGAAGAAAACATATGGTTTCATAACAGTAGAGTATGCTGTAATGAGAATCATATGTTTATTTATTCTGCAAACAGCTGTTCACCGGCTTGATTTCATGCATAGAAAACAGCTGAGTTTGAATGACTATGACGAAAAAGTACTTGAAATTGTCTAGACCACTTCTTGATTTTAAATATTTCACAAAAAAAATAAAGTTAACGTCAATTGAAGAGACTTGAAATGATATAAAAAAATCAATTTCATTGACAACATTCCAAGTCTCTTGAATTATGGAAAGTTCCACAACATCAATATTCACTCTACAAACTTGTTCGAAGTTAACCTCTCTATATTGCAATATTTCTCAAACAATCTTGTGAAGAAAGAAGAATCTGGATGATAAATATGAAAATTAAGAAAATTGAATCATGTCAAGATTGTCAAGTCTTTTCTTTGCTCGAATTTTTCCTCTTTTTCATTGTATATCCATTCACAGCATACAATCATAATCAACCAAACTCACATCTCAAAAATAGTATAAATATTGATGGTTGTTAAAAAAATAAGTAAGTTCGTATGGATTTCTTGGTGGGAAGTCTCTTGCGAGAAATTCTTAGGATGTATCTCTATCTCTATCTGCAAGAGATGAAATATTGCGAGCGTGGCTCAAAAAGATAAGCAGACAGATAGAATGACACGTCAAGCGTTGGAGAATTCTGACAAGAGTTATTGAAAGATGTTCTTTTTATTTGTCTTCTCTTTTCCAGTGACTCTTTTGCTTTTTATCAGATTCTCTCGGTCCTCATTCACCACCTATCTTATCACTCACCATTTCTCACTGTACAATATTCTTATTCTCCAATCCTTCCTTATTTCTATCACTATCTTTTTGTTTCATTTGTCAATTGGTTTTCTTCCCCCTGTCTAACTACCCTCCCCAGCATCTCTCTCTTCAAATTCCACTCACCATCTCACTTACTCTACATCTCTCACTCTCTCTTTTTCTATCTCTATCACTCTCTCTCTCTCTCTCTCTCTCTCTCTCTCTCACTCTCTCTCTCTCTCTCTCAATCTCTCTCACTCACTCTCTTTCCCTCTTTCTCTCATGACTTACATACTTCATCTCTACACTTCTTCTGAATTTGCTTTTCCATTTCTTCCATCAAATGATTCAACTGTCTCAAAAGAATGAGGAAGGTAATGTGAATCGTGTGACAACTCAGCAGACCAGAAAATAATGAAACTAGACAAAGAGAGCATTTTGTAGGCAAGAATCAGATAGAAATTTATGTAGACACTGTCGATAAGAAGGTGTGATGC